>NW_028244300.1:0-17368 GCF_964263255.1 Lissotriton vulgaris | reverse complement strand
GCCAGGAGGTCTGAGCCTACCAGGATAATGGCAGCAATTCTGCAGTGTCCTCTGGAAGAAGGGTTCACATTCCCAAGGGTCTGGTATCTGACTTTGTACTGGGAGACAACATAGACAGATGGTTTGAGGCTTCAAATTTGCTTTACAGATGTCCAAGGTCCCTGTGGGAGATAAAGGAGATAGTCTGTGGAGGAATATCCCTAGTGAGGGAAAGGACACTTTACTGACCAAATAAGGCAGTGACAGGATGAGGTATCCCCCCATGAAGGAGGTCCTAATCAGGAAGCTTGGTCTGACCCAGAGAAGTACAGACAGACGTTCAGGGACAGTCATAAGGTAGCCCAACAGACCTGGTTGGATTGTGTAGATTCCTTTTGCAAGGGACTGGCTGGTTCAGTTAAATGCATTAAGGTAAAAGATTATTAGGGGCTGTAAAAATTTTTTGCAACAGAGCATGGGCCCGATTCACAGAATGAACTTACTACTTTTGGCATTCACAGAATGCACTTACTACTTTTGGTATTCTCAGAATGAACTTACTCATTTCGGTATTCACAGAATTTAGGACTACTATCTTTAGGACTCCTAAATGCCTTCTGTGAATACCGAAAGTCTTAAAATTAGGATTTTTCTCAATTTAGTAGTAGTAAAGTTAGGACTACTAACTTTAAGACGCCTAAATGCCTTCTGTGAATACCGAAAGTCCTAAAATTAGGATTTTTCTCAATTTAGTAGTAGTAAAGTTAGGACTACTAACTTTAGGACGCCTAAATGCCTTCTGTGAATACCAAAAGTCTTAAAATTAGGATTTTTCCCAATTTAGTAGTAGTAAAGTTAGGACTACTAACTTTAGGACGCCTAAATGCCTTCTGTGAATACCGAAAGTCTTAAAATTAGGATTTTTCTCAATTTAGTAGTAGTAAAGTTAGGAGTCCTAACTTTACTACTACTAAATTGAGAAAAATCCTAATTTTAAGACTTTCGATATTCACAGAAGGCATTTAGGAGTCCTAAATTTAGGAGTCCTAACTTTACTACTACTAAATTGAGAAAAATCCTAATTTTAAGACTTTCGGTATTCACAGAAGGCATTTAGGCGTCCTAAAGTTAGTAGTCCTAACTTTACAACTACTAAATTGAGAAAAATCGTAATTTTAAGACTTTCGGTATTCACAGAAGGCATTTAGGCATCCTAAAGTTAGTAGTCCTAACTTTACTACTACTAAATTGAGAAAAATCCTAATTTTAAGACTTTCGGTATTCACAGAAGGCATTTAGGCGTCCTAAAGTTAGTAGTCCTAACTTTACTACTACTAAATTGAGAAAAATCCTAATTTTAAGACTTTCAGTATTCACAGAAGGCATTTAGGCATCTTAAAGTTAGTAGTCCTAACTTTACTACTACTAAATTGAGAAAAATCCTAATTTTAAGACTTTCGGTATTCACAGAAGGCATTTAGGAGTCCTAAAGTTAGTAGTCCTAACTTCTGTGAATACCGAAATGAGTAAGTTCATTCTGTGAATACCGAAAGTAGTAAGTGCATTCTGTGAATGCCAAAAGTAGTAAGTTCATTCTGTGAATCGGGCCCCATGTGTTTAATATCTGTTTTTCAGCTTGCACCAACACCTTCTTGATAGTAAGCTCCCTGACCCCAGACAGGTTGCCAAAGAGGCAGACAGCTGAGTCAGTGTAGGCAGGACACCTACCAGAAGAAGGAGAGGGGACACAAGCAAGAGCAAGAAGTTCTCTAAAGGCTCCAAACTAGTTCTGAGTGTCAGGGTTACCATCCCTCTTCTAATAGGAAAAATTAATGTTTTCCCGAGAATGCATCTGCAGGGAAGGCTCTCTTAAAGTATTATGAGTTTCAACAGGAAAGACACTACAAAGGGGATGCCAAGTGCCCTAAGCGGGCACAGTCCACGACCATTGAGCAGTCACTGGGGTTGGCTAGTGTAGTGTTGGGGGAGGAGGTTACCCCAGATAATTTTGGGTAGATTGTTAGAGGTTACCCTAGTGTCCCTGGCTTATGGAGAGATTGTGCAGGGAACCCACACGCCTGACAATACTAGGAAGTACATTCAGTGGGTTGCCATCTGTTATGTGTTGGATTGAGGCCCTAACATAGGTGCACCGTTTCAGAGGCACAACTCCTTCGTGCCACAAAGACTGGCAGGCCCTTTCACCCACTTAAGGCTCTTTCACCTACATTAGCCCTCCCTTCACAATAACAAGCAACAGAGGCTGTCCCTTATCTGACGTGTGCTCTGTGTGCAAAAGACGGTCCATTCTAAATACGTCATCTCCATGTCCAACAGTGACTAACCTAAGTCACAACGGATTATCAGAAACAGACCCTTAAGCTCGTGGGATTTTCCCTAGCACAGGATTATTGATTTCTCCAAGAATTAATTAAATATGCATGAACCACTATTCTCTAAGGGTTCATTCCTGATGTCTACCTCTGACCGACTTTACGTCAATACCAACATTCCAAGGCACCTATCAGGTATAAATATACCTCCCTTTGCCCAAGCAAATCAGAGAAGACTGAGACTTGTATTCCGACACTCTGACCTGAGACCCTGCAACCTGTGTCATGCCACAGCTCCAGCTGGCAGAAGTCCATCCACCCATCCTGGAGGGTCCAGCTCGAGATCAGGATGAAGTCCCACTAAGGTAATGAGGTTAGACTAAATCCTAGGAGGATTCTTGACTCTCTAAGACCTACACACATGCTAGGTACACTTAGGTACATCTAGTTAGGCATCATAGGGGTATTGGCTTTATCTTAATGCATTCTGTATTTCATGTATGTGTTCATTACTATTGCAAAATGGTAGAACTATACAAGGCCTTTTTATTTAACTGCACTGCTGGCCATATTTCTCTGCCACTGTCCAACAGTTGGCGTAGCACACATAACCAGTACTAGAATAACAACTGTGCAATACATTTTATTGTAAACACACCAACTGTTTCTTCTATGTACTTCTCTGAGATGAGTGACTGAATGAAAAGTAGTATATTGTTTCCACAATCCCGAGGGATCAGGGTTTTATGTTATGTGGTTGCCAGAAGCTATTCCCTTCTTGTCTTCAAGAAGTTTCTAGTGGCCTCTGAGCTATCTGGTACACAGTAATTAAGTTTAATATACATGATAGGGGCATACTGACCTCAGTTCTATGCCAAGCCTATTGTGTATGTTATTCCAATACGCAGAACCTATAAGGGCAATAGGAACTACACTACTTGGCGCCCAACGTGAATGTGGCACTTATTTAACAGTAAAATCTGAGTAGTTCAGTCATGCTTATTCTCAGAGATCCCTACTCATAAAAAGCCAGAGACGTCTGGAGTGGGTAGGCACAAAATTCCACCACAGCTGAGTAGGCAAACCTCCTATGTATTGGCTGTTGGTTAATCAAGCTTGAAGGAAAAAGTTCCCAAACAATTGTGCCTTTTTAAAATCTTTTCCTAAAACCCTTTTTTTAGGACATTTTGTTTTCACAACACAATGTCTGTCATACAGCTGCTCCTGTCACTGGGACTCAGGTCTCAAACGACGAAGAGGAAGCAAATGCAATATATTTTGCACCCAAAATCAGGCATATACTCACACAAAAACCCCTCAGACATGGATTAACACACCAAGGAGGTACAGGAATATTAATAGAGGCGCACAGAGATTATCAAACAGATGTGTTCTATTCTTGGGTTATATTCCCAGCAGTAAAGGCAACAAGTCAGACTTTTCATTCTTGCATACATGAAAAAGTCCCAGCGGTCTACACTCCTTTTGAGAAGATTAAGATTCTAGTCACTAACCCGGACCACAATTTCTGGTTTAATGGCACCCTACAACAAATAAATAAAACCAGGCTCGGTCTACTAGGTAGACCAGGAGCTACATGACCAACATTAACTGGCTACACAACACATCCTGACATTGATATAATGTCACAAGATGCACTGCTCTTACAACACAAAGAGTTGGTAAAGCTCTTACAGAGCCATGACGCAACTCGTCATGAGGACACTTGGTGTCCAGCCCACGGTAGCTACAAATTATACAGCTCTTACACAGAGCACCGCTACTAAAATCACTCCACAAAACACACACACAGTAATGGGTAAACTGTCCAAGAAACGTGAACAGATTCCTTTCTGAGTACCTCAGAAAATCACCCAGTTAGAAGCAGTATTTCTAAATACCACACCATTTGAAAGCATATAATGCTAACACTCTGCTTGCCCATGGGGATAACACCACAGTTAGAGGACTGCACCAATTGGGGTACAGTCTTTACTGCCATATATACCAGAACTCATGGTATTCCTGCTGGATCTGAGTGCAGCATTTGACACAGTCTCACACAAAATCTTGCTCCTCCATTTGGAGGAGATAGGGATTCGTAATACAGCCTTGTCATGGTTCTCCTCTTTCTTGACCGACCGGACCTTTCACGGTATAGCCCCTCCCTTTGCCCCCCGTGTCCATCCTCTGCGATGTGGGGTCCCTCAGGGCTCTGAGTTGAGCCACACACTTTTTAATATATATATATATATATGAGTCCTCTGGCACGGCTGGCTAAAGCAAGGGGAATCTCCCTGGTGTCATACACTGATGACACCCAACTGGTGATCACCCTGTCTAACAATCCCAGCCAGGAAAGAGAAAAATTCAGAGAAGATATACCGGCCATTGCAGAGTGGATGACGGCAAACCTCTTGCAATTGAACTCGGCAAAATCTGAGATCCTTTGTTTGGCAAAGACTCCCATCTCTGGAACAATGAATGGTGGCCTCCAGTTCTTGGAGCCCCTCCGCCCCCCAAACACGCAGTGAAAAACCTGGGCATTATGCTGGACAAAGATCTTACCTTCGAGACACATGCCAAATCTGTGGCAGAGAAATGCTTTGGGCTGCTTCAGGGCCTCAAAACGATACTTGGTCTATTTAATGCCCACACGCAAAAGCTGATCATCCAATCCTCCATGCTGGCCCGTTTGGATTACTGTAATGTGCTTTCTCTTGGGTCTAATAAATCTGTGCTAAATCGACTGCAATGGGTCCAGAACTCTGCAGTACGTGCCATTTTTTCCCTCCCCAAGTACAGCCATGTCACTAACAGCCTTTTCCGCCTCCATTGACTGCCCCTTGCACAATGTGTACACTTCAAAGCACTCTGCACCGTGCACAAGATCCTGACCGGCATTGGCCGTCACATTCTGAGCGATATGTGCTTCCTCTATTCCCCGCACACGTAGTGCACTCAGCTAATTTTATCCTTGCGCAAATTCCACACTTTCAAAAGACCAGATCGGGCGGCCGCTCCTTTAGGCGACTGGGCCCTACCTTATGGAATTCCCTTCCTCTACACATCCGTTGCATTGCTGAGCACCAGGTCTTCAGACGCCTTGTCAAGACTTGGTTGTACGCTGAACTCTAATCCCTCCCTGTCCCTCACTTTGCCTTGCATCAGCGCTGGGAAGCCTCTTTGTCGAGGCAGCCATGCGCTTTACAAGTTGTTGCATTTCACCTTTTATTTATTTATTTCCTATGCTGGAACTAGAACCCTGCTCCTGCGTGAGCCTTCCTGGTTCTATGTTCCAGATTCTCTGTTTGGCAGTTTAAGCCTGCCCTGCTGTTCAGCTGGATGCTCTGTGCCTCTTCACCTACAATAAATCCTCTTTTTGATATAAAATCGTTTGGCTCTTACCTTACAAAATTGGCGACGATTGGAGAACCTAAGGAATCCTTTTGCGGCATTTCCAAGGCACAGGTGCGAGGATTTCTTCGAAAAACGAACCCATCCATCTCTCTTCACTGTCAACGTGGTCGGAGTGCTGTTGAGAGAAATTGTGGTTTGTATGTTCCTGGTAGGAGTAATGTCACGGCAGATTTTCTCTCCAGGTTGCCTTGCCCTGATGTTGGTTCCAACCCAGATAATCCTGAAATTGATATTGTTTCTGTAGTCAGTGACTATATTTCTAGTGATTTCAGGGGTGTCTCTGAGATTGAGTGGATGTCGGAAGTTGAGAAGGATCCTATTTTCTCATTTGTTTTTGACTGTTTGGAAAGAGGTTGGCCCAAGGATAAGTCTGTTTTACCTGAATTTGCCCCTTTTTGTCAGGTTTCATCTGAGATTGAGGCTGTAGGAAGGATTTTGTTTAAGGCTGGGAAAATGATTCCTCCTGCTTCTTTGTACAACAGGATTCTTTCTTTGGCCCATAGGACTCATATTGAAATGTCCTCTATGAAACGTCTCATTAGGACCAACTTTTGGTGGCCTGGCCTTGACAAGATGGTAGACAGAACTGTCCGTGACTGTGTGGATTGCATTAGTAGTGATAAGATGCTTAAGGTGTCTTCTGCTCCCCTTCATCCTGTTTCTTGGCCTGACCATCCCTGGCAGAAGCTAGCTTTTGACATTTCTGGTCCTTTCCATCGCCTACCAGAGAATGCTCGTTTTGCTTTAGTTCTAATTGACTATCACAGCAAATGGCCGGAAGTTAAGTTTGTCTTCTGTGCCACCACCTTGGTCATCATTTCTTTCCTTAGGGAAGTTTTTGCTAGAGAGGGTTCCCCTGAAATCCTTATTACTGATAATGGCGTCCAACTTATCTCTCGGGACATGGAGGATTTTCTTGTTTCTTGTGGTATCAAGCATCACACTACCTCGTTGTATGAGCCTAGAGAAAATGGCCAGGTTGAGAGGTTTAACCGTGTCCTCAAAAATGCTGTGGAGCTTGCTTGTTCTTCGGGTGAATCTTGGAGGGATGTGGTAAGGGAAAGACTTTGGATGTACCGCATCACTCCACATGCCGTCACTGAGGTCAGTCCCTTCCAGCTTCTGAGAGGGAGAACTCCCAGTTCCGAAATCTGTCCCTGGTGGGTTAAGAAGTTGGATGTTAAGGTTGACCACTTAGACATCTCGCAAGTGGCCAGTCGGGTTGAAACCAAGCAGAACACTATGAAGTCTTTGTTTGACCGGAAAATGAATGTGAAAGTTCCTGATTTTGTTGTGGGCGAGTGGGTTAGGATCAAGAAACCTGGGTTCACTCTCAAAGGTCTTTCTAAGTTCGGCAATCCCATTAAGATTGTCAAAGTTTTCAGGAATTCTGTCATTACCCAAGATGGTAGATCCTGGAACATAAGGAGGGTTGCCAAGTGTAAGTCTGTTCCTCCAGGTTCTGCCCAGACATCTTCTCATGATAAATGTTCTGCTCAGAGTTCTTCTCATGACGACAGCAACTGTGTTCTGCCCTCCCAATCTGTCGCTCATAGAGTTAAAACCAATGCCAGACCTGTTGTTATGCCTTCTAGGTTTTTATCTTAGTTCTCCTTTTCACTTTACTGTTTGGCTTGTTTTATAGGAAGGAGATGTGTTGCATTTCACCTTTTATTTATTTATTTCCTATGCTGGAACTAGAACCCTGCTCCTGCGTGAGCCTTCCTGGTTCTATGTTCCAGATTCTCTGTTTGGCAGTTTAAGCCTGCCCTGCTGTTCAGCTGGATGCTCTGTGCCTCTTCACCTACAATAAATCCTCTTTTTGATATAAAATCGTTTGGCTCTTACCTTACACAAGTATTCTAATCTAACCTAATCTATTCCTTCCTTAGCGGTAATTCCAGATGTCTTACGACATATACAGAACAAGTATGGAGCTGAACCAGCTCTGACCTTAGGTATGAAATTACCTGGTAATTATGACCAGGTATCAACAATCATACTAACTAACATTAAAGGGGAAGCAGCTTCAGTGGCGATCCGTCAACACCTAAGAGAGGTCAGTCTTATAGACCAACCACAAGAACTTCCCAAAATAATTAAAACTACATATGCAGAACTGGGAAGGGACAGTTTGGGTGGGAAAGCTTTTAAAACCACAGCTAATAGGCAGTCCTGGGAAGGACACTTCTAAGCAGACACCTATTTCTTCTAAAAAGAAGTGGGATAATAATAAAAAAACAAAATTTTTCAGAAAAGATTCTCAGTCCCGAGGTAGGTCTCCTCAACAGAAGCCCTCTGCAAAGAGGTATAACCTTTGGAATAGGGATAATATTAGGAAACCTGACAGGTATCAGGATACTGATGCACATTCCTCTCAACAAACAACACAGGGAGAGAAGGAAAGTCAGCACTCAAAGAAGAGTGCAAGCAGTCCAGGGACAAGCACGCTCAGGAATCTTCTAAAACAGAAGACAAGCCACACCTCAATTTAAAAAAAATAAAAGAAGAAAGTTGCAGGTCTCAAAGTTAGACATGCACAGAATACTAAGGACTCAACTTCTGAATGGGGATTGGGCTCAGACAATGCTAAGACAGAGCAGCAGAAGTAACAATAGCTCCCCAGAACCTGAAGGAATTTGTGGACAGCAAAATTGAATGATTACATCCCAGTGGAAACACCAGACGAAAGGGTGAGCGGCCCACACAAGTTATATGAAATAACACTCCGCATGGAGGAGGACGAACACCGGAAAGTAAAAGGTCTCTTTGCGAAGAACCTATCATCTGGTTTTGACATACTGTTAGCAGAACAAAATGAGCAGCCAGCATTCGTCAGGGAGCGCCCAAAGGGAGAAAGTATGTTTTTCCTGCATTTTCCAACCATGTTCCCGTTCACCTTATACATACATATGCACGGGAGTGGGCAGTAGCCCAAGCTCCAGCACTGTATAAAAATCACGCTGGATGGGATGAGGACTCAACCCACCATGTGATCCCGTTAATAGTTTCACCACATGCTCAAAGACAATATCCTATTAAGCAAGAAGCTAAAAACACAGGTCAGGGAGATCTTAGATCAACTTGAATACCAGGAGATCATTTGAAATGCACTTCACAAATGAACGATCCCTTGCTTCACTTATCAAAACATGATAATACATTTCATCTGGTTTTCATTTACAGACCCTTGGACACTTGCACAAAGACATATGCTGTCCAATATGCAGATAGTACCGCATTAATGAATAACAGTATGCAGGAAAAAATACAAAAAGACACTAGTAATCTCAAATGAATTTTTCTGTCAAACTATAGCACCTGAAAGCAGGCACCTAACAGCATTTAGTATGTTAGAGTCCCAGTGACAATGTTTTGTCATCTCCACTGTGGGTATAAGAACAGCTCAGGGGTATTTTCTGAAAGAACTACTGAATTGCTAAAGCACTTTGATGAAGAAGTGTTGTCCTACATGGATGATATTTATCTAAAGGACAACCAATTGGGGAAACACTTGAACAGGGTGAGCACCATTATTATGGGATTCTCCTCTGAGGGCTACAATTTAAATTTTGAAAAATCAAGAATTGCCCACCTCTGTGTCCTATTTTTGGGATATGAGCTTTCAAGTGAAGGGAAAATCCTAGCAGCTAACGTTTTAGAAAAGTGTGCGCTGCTCTAGCCTCCAAAGACGTTAAACAACTTCCAATCAGTACTGGTATTCCTAGATTTTGGCAGAACATACATTTTGGATTTCGCTTTTCAGTGAAACACTGGACACAAGAACACACCAATATTCTTTGTTCACTCCAGGAAGATATTATTGCTTCCAAACACATACACACATGTGTAAACTTGCACCACTTGGTACTCAGTATCATTTTGGGTCAATGCGGGTACATTTATTAAACCTTTAATGAAGGTGAAACTGTACCAATCATATACAAATTTCATCTGTACACAAACACAAAAATGAGTTTTAATTCAACAGAAAAAAAATCTGACAACCATTCAGACTGCTGTAACAAAAGAAATAGCACTGGCTCATGGGAAGAGGCTTTATTGTTGCCAACCCAGTACCGGAGCTAGCATTCCTAATGCCAAAGCCTTACATCCAGAATGGAAACAAAGGGCTATTGAATGCAGATTTGATCCAAGTTTAAAAACACAGGCATTCCTGCAATATGAAACAGAACACCATCTAACAAATGAAATATTGCATCTAGATCAGTATAAATTTTAAAAATTTACACTGATGGGTCTGCCCCACGGGCTGCCTTTGTTAAAGATCAGATGCTAGATGGCAAGTTCCGTCCTCATTGCACCAAAAAACTAACTCTAGATAATATCACAGCTTGATTTGCAGCTTTAAAAGCCCTGATACATGCACTTCTAAACACGGATCAAGAATTCCTCACACTCGTTGTGTGTGATTCTTTTTACTGTGTGCAATGATATAATAAATATTTACACCATTGGGATCAAAATGGGTTTAAAGATGAAAAAAGGTGGCATAATTAAACACAAAAATTATGGGAACAGGAAGTGGAGTTGAAAAACAACCTTCCAAAATCTCACATGATTAACACGCTAAGTCATCATCGGTATGGCGTGCAAGTTGAAGGGAATTCAGTGGCTGTTGAAGCCACAAAGGGGGCTGTTCACACAGTTTCCATAGCTGCGCACACACGTCCAACAACGAGAATAGACGGTTAGAATATGGTGACTGTAATTGCTTCCCGCAAAGGCAGCACAGCAGTCCCTAAGAAATTACCTATCAAATACTCCTACAAGTTAGGTGCAAACAACATTCCGTATGGTCAGATTCCTGGAGTGGGGGATAGAGTATTTTCAAATATGGATAGTAGGCAGGAATTAATCATTTAAAACACACAAGGGCTTGTGACCCGCACATTCAGGGGTCATAGCTACTATTTCTTCATTGCAACAGTGCTGTTGGTGGCCATGGATCAGAAGTCAGACTATTGGCTTTGTATTGAACTGCAACATTTGTAAACAAATGCCAGGCTACACCATCACAAGACCCGCGCAGATCCCATTGCTAGACCGCATCAGACTGTCCACTTTTTTTTAAACATCATTTAGAAGATCAGTGGCAGAGGCACGTCGGCCATAGATGCGTTATCATATTGGGACATTATGCTGCAAACATTCAATTGTTACAATAAATAAGACATGCAATGCTTGCCCAGAGTTGTCTGAATTGTAGTGCGCCTGCCCTAATGCAGACTCAAACTCCAAGGTTATCCAGGAGGACCGGTGCGCTAGCTTCACAATAGCCCGTGTAGTTCAGGGCTGACCCTCCATCTGAGCTTGCAAACAGATGGTGCATATTTGAAACAAAGGGAAAAAAAATTAACTGCGTCTACAATGTTCCCCCCTTATATTCCGACTCTCATTTATTTACTGTCTCCCCCCCTCCTCCTCCCCGGCTCCAACTCCCGCCCCTTCTACCCCGTCGCGCGCGCCCCTCAATTGTGACTGCTTTGGCGTGATTATCTACATATCCCTTTGGATCAGAAGGTGAACACATCCCGGCAGGTGAACGGCCTGAGGTATGCACCTGCCCTTGTGTGTGCCTCCCATCTCCGCCGCGTCGCCCGCGCCCCCCTCGCTGTCCACCTGCTGTAATGCATCAAGCATTTGCTCCCAGCTTACCCCTATGGGTTCCTTCGAAGCCCCACCGTCTCCTCCCTACATATGGCAATCCCTTCTTCCCTGGCCCATGCCTGGAATGAGGCGGTCCATGCCCGTGCACATGGCGGATCGTGCGCCTTCCATCTCCTTGTGAGGAGGCGCTGTGCCACCACTAGCCCCAGGTCCAGCAAGTGGGATGTCCCCTTTTCTTTGGGGGGTCTCCTGAAGTTATGCAGTATATACTCAGGCCAATCAAAGGGTGTAGTTCGGCTTGTGCAGCTCTGCAGCAGATCAGTAATTGTTCACCAGTAAGTGCCCAACCCAGGACAGCTCCACAACACATGCAGGAATTCCAACCCTAGCTCGTTACATCTGGGGCAGCGAGCATCGTTGCGACTGAAGTATTTGTTAATCAACTCGGGCGTGAGGTAGGCCCTATGAACAATGAAAAGTTGTATCTGGCGAAATCGCATGTTCCTGGGGATGCGCACCGGGCTTTTAAGGACCTTTTTCCATTCTGTGTCTGTTAGTGGCCACCCCAGGTCTAGCTCCCATTTGCCTCTAAGGGGATCTAAACTAATCACTATGTGTTCCCCTAATGATGCTGCAACCGAGCGGACCAAGTGTCTGCCCCGTCCCCATGACGTGTAGATACTGCATGGTTAAATGCTGTCTGGATTCCGTTGCTACATCTCCCCATCTGGCAGTCAGTTTTGCTATCAGTGAGCGGTGCTTTAAGAACCCCCCGGGTGGAAGTCCCATCTCTGCTACCAACGTCTCCTATGCATGAGCTCCCCTTCCCTATACAGATCACTGCGCATGCGTATATTGGCCTCCCGCCACTCCGTGAGCATGGAGGACGTGAGTAACCCGTCGTCGCTGGGCGAGCCCTCCAATGGTATAGCAGGCGCATAAGGCACTGTGCTGCGGGTAAGGTATAAGGCTCTCCGGTAGCACTTGTACGCCACCGCCAGGAGGAGCGGTGCTGGGCACTCATTCACTGCTATGGGGTGGAAAAGTTTTGTTATACGCTCTAGGGAGTATTCTGGCAGTGCCATGGCTGTGTCATCCCTGCCTTTGTCCGCCAACCAGCGAGCAACCCATTGTAGCTGCGCGGCTTGGTAGTAGTGTTCAAAGCAAGGGGCAGCCAGGCCCCCCTGGTCTGTTGGCAGGAATTGCTTCGCCAGTGCCAGCCTGTGCCTAGAGGTGCCCCAGATGAAGACCCGCAATATTCTATTGAGCATAGTGAAGAAGGAAGCCGGGATAAATAGTGGTAAGTTGATAAAGTAGCACAGGAGGCGGGGAAGCATGACCATTTTGGCAAGTGCCACTCTGCCTGTGGTTGTCAGCAGGAGCGTATTCCAAAAGCGTATTTGAGGCCTGAGCGCTGCAACCGCCCTCCCGAGATTCCCATCGAACAAGTCAGCTGGGTAACGGTACATCTGTATCCCCAGATACCTAAAGGTGTCTTCTTTCCATTGGACTTGTGTGCCCTCGAGATGATATCCAGGGTCTCGGGTCCCTTCACTGAAAGCATAAAGGCAGGATTTACTCGCATTCATGCGGAGCCCTGAGATGCCAGCAAACAAGCGCAACAGCTGGGCCAGCAGTTCCGGTATGCATCCCACATCCCTCACAAACACCAGCAGGTCGTCGGCATCAAGCGATACCTGATGGACTGCGTCTCCCAATGGGATACCATCACCAAGAGTCTGATATATGGCTGCGGCCAGGGGCTCGATTTCTAGCTCGAACAGCAGCAGGGACAAGGAGCACCCCTGGCGGGTGCCTCGGCCCACCGCTTCTGAGATGTAAGGGCCCAATTGCACTCAGACTACGGGGTTTCTATATGATAAGTCAATCATGTGGAGGAAGTCCACGTCCAATCCGTAGCGCAGTAACACTGCCGATAGATATCCTCATTCTAGGCAGTCGAATGCCTTTTCCAAATTTAATATCAGGCATTCTGCCCTAGGCCACTCCCGTGCAGCCTCAGCTGCCACCCTGAAGTTCTCCTGAGGTTTAGCGATGTGGATCTCGTTGGGACAAACCCGTTCTGGTCAGTGTGCACCAAGTGGGAGACCACCGGTGCCAACCGTTCCGCTAGCACCTTAGCAAAGACCTTATAGTCCATGTTGAGCATCGCCAGAGGCCTGTATGAGCCCAGGGCTATGGGGTCTCTGTCCGGTTTAGGCAGAGAAACCAGAAACGCCTCCCTCATAGAGGAGGGCAGTGATCTTTCCTCTATCGCTGTAGTGTATAACTTATGGGGTAATGGTGTCAGGGTTTCCCTATACGCTTTATAATATTACGCGGACAAGCCGTCTGGCCCCTTGGTCTTCCTGGATGCCATGGACTGGATCGCCTCCCCAACCTCTTCCAACGAGAGGGGCACATTGAGCGTCTCTTTGTGGTCCTCGGAGGCTGTGGGCAATTGGACAGAGTCCAAGAACCCCTCCAAGATGTGCCTGGGGCCAACGCCCTGAGCTCTGTACAGCTGCGCGTAGTGATCCATCAGGGCACGGTGGATCTCACGTTGCGTAAACACCATCCCTCCCCCGGCTGTGCGTAGAGCCCCTATTGGGGCACCACGCCCCTCTTGCTTTATCAACCAGGCCAACAGTCAGCCCGCCTTGTCTGCCTTGGCATGCGTCCTGGCTGTGTGTGCTGCATAGTTGTGACATATTAACCTTTCTAAGAGCTCGGCATGTCAAGTGTGAAGGTCCCTCAGCCTGCGTGAGTGCCCACAACCCCCCTCCCTCGGAAGGCCACTTTGTGTGAATCCCATTCTATCAAGGCGTTGCTCGCTGTCCCTTCATTGGCATCAAAGTACGCAAGGATGGCTGTGCCCAGCGACGAGCGAAACTCTGCCTCCTCTAACGCAGTAGGCTGTAGCCTCCACGTAGGAATAGAAGGGCGGTCCACCTCCCAACTGATCTGGAACCACAGGGGGTTATGATCGGAGTGTGTTCTGCCCAGGTACTCTGACTGTGTGATAAGTGGGAGCAGGAACTGGGAACCCACTATTCTGTCCAACCGGACATGCAAGTCGTGGACTGTTGAGTAGTAAGAATAGATTCTATCTACTGGATGCTGCGCGCGCCACAAGTCCTGTATCACCCAGTGTGTAAGCCAGTTTTGAAACGCCTGCGCATTGGACGCTACCGCTGCAGCTCTGAGGGAGGGGAAGGACCTCTCCAGGTGCAGGCCCAACACCATATTAAAGTCCCCGCCAAGTAGCTAAGGAAGCCCAGCATAAGGGTGGAGGGCATGGGTCAGCTGTGCTAGGAAGGAGGGCTGGTCTACATTTGGGGCATATAGTGATCCCAAGACTACCTCCTGACCGTTCAGCTTCCCCCACACTAGGGAGTATCTGCCTTCATGATCTATCTTTGTTTCTTCACATATGAAGGGAATGCCCGTCCTTACCCATAACAGGGTGCCGCGTGCATTTGCCGAGAAGACAGTACCGTAGATTTGCCCCCTCCACCGCCTGCGGAGTTTGTCAAGTTCAGCTTGTGTCATGTGGGTCTCCTGCAGGAGGGCAACCCCTACCACATGGCGCTGTAGGTAGGAAAAGATAGAGTCATGCTTTGACGGCGTGTGCATACCACGTATGTTCCAAGTCACGATGTAAGTGTGTGTCATGTCTCTGGGAAAGTCAGCACGGCGTGGGGCAAAGGGGGTTTCCCAGTGAGGAAGAGGCACAAACCAGGGGGAGCGTATCTGCGAGCCGCAACCGAAATATAACAACAACCAAAAACAATGCAACTAGTGGGGCGAATCCCTGAAAGGGCATGCATCCAAACCTCAAGCTAAACCGCTTACAAAGAAGCGCTAGTCCAGGGTAGGAACTGGTGGGGTGTGTGTAATGTCTGCAACTAGTCTGCGCTACGCCCCTGTCTCAAGCCTCCCGTGCTTGCAAGAGGTGTACAGCGTGTCACAGAATGGGTAATCTTGCAGGTGCAGTGCGGACCACAGTTATGGGAGACTGCAAAAAAGGGCAACATCTGCGTGGTGCATCCCGCCCCCGACCAGCAAGGTATTTCTCGGGTATCCACATGCATTACATTGAATGACAGAAGTGCTTCTAGCTAATAACACATTTCAACAGCTTATGCGTGGACATACTAAAGAGATACAGTGTACAGGGTACACATGTGCACGGGCCATGGAGAGATGCAGCATAGCATCACTCAATCACATGATATTTGATATTTGATATTTATTGGCATTTGTAAAGCGCTAACTATCGCTCCGGAGGGAGCATCTTGGCGCTGAGCACACAGAAGGTCGTCTATGGGGGGCATGGATCAGATAGCTGCGAGAACTGAGGAGTCGGACTGTGAATAAATCCAAGTTTTCAGGGATTTCCTAAATAAGCTTTCTGAGGGAGCGTGCCTAAGGTCGGGGGGGAGACGGTTCCATGCCTTAGCCGCCAGAAAAGAAAAGGTCTTTCCACCCTTGGATTTTAATTTTATACGGGGTTCAAAGATGAAATTGGCGCCAGATGACCTTAAACAGCGGGTTGGAGTGTAACGCTGGAAGCGCTTGGTCAAGTAGGATGGACCCGTGCACCTGTTAGCTTTAAATACAGTGACTAAGAGCTTAAATAAGATTCTCTTATGGAGGGGCAGCCAATGGAGGGCGTTGAGGGCTGCAGAGGCCGAGGACCTACGGGGGAGTTTTAAAACAAGCCTGGCTGCTGCATGTTGAACACTTTGTAGTTTTTTCAGAGAGGATTTCTTGATGCCTGCTAGGAGGCCGTTGCAATAATCCAGCCGGGAGAGGATAAGCGCCACCGCGACTGATTTCCTGGCTGTGATAGGCAGAAAATTAAAACATTTCTTTAATTGCCTGATCAGACTGAAACAGCGCCCTGCGGTAATGCGCACATGCTCATCGAAGCTGAGGGAAGCGTCAAATTGAACGCCCAGGTTGCGGGCTGAAGCGACCGCGCTAGGTGGTGCTTCGGAGTTATGAGGCCACCAGTCTTTGGGGGAAAAGAATGTGCCTTTGCCTAGGGGAATTATTTCTGTTTTGGCGCTGTTGCATTTTAAATGATTTAGGTTGAGCCAGGAAAAGACTTCTGACAGACAGTTCTGGAATCTGGTGGCAGCATCCGGAAGTCTTTTGTCGATGGTGACGACAAGCTGGGTGTCGTCAGCGTAAGATGTCACGAGAATCCCATGTGACTCGATCAACGTGAGAAGGGGGCCATATATACATTAAAAAAGAGGGGGCTCAGGATGGAACCCTGGGGAAACATGATCTGGTCGGCCGTCTGAGGTGTCACCACTGGCATGTTCGAATCTTCAGAGAATACGGTGGAGGGGGTTAAGGAACCACTGGTTCCCGGGTCACTGTGTGCATGAGACTCCACACGGCTATTATTGTTCACTGTCCCAAGGGTCACCACTGCCTCAAGAACTTCCTGCTGTTCCAACCTAATATTCTCTGGACTGGGCGCAACTGGGCCAAGCCCCATGTCTCGGCAAGCCACCGCCGCCTGCGTCGCCGCGATCTCTTCTCCTGCCAGCACTGTCCTCTGGGCCTGTGTGTCTTGTTCCTTTCCACTGCCCCGTCTCCTCCAGCCAGTCCCAAACATCCGATGGGGTATCGAAAAAGCGGGTACCCTCCTTTGAGATCCCTCTGAGGCGTGATGGGAATAACAGAGTATGGCAACCCGAGCTTTCGCAATTGACGCTTCACCGCCATGTAGGTGCTCCTCCGTCTCTGAACCGCTGCCGTGTAGTCTGGGAAGAACATCACCTGATGTCACCTAGCTTCCTGGTTTCACAGAGCAACACGTTGCGATCCAGAAAGTTAAGGAGTTTGAAGAGAAGATTGGAGGAGGTCTGAGGTTCCATGCTTCCACTCTGGCGCCCCAGGGGGGATCCAGACTGTCAGCCCTTTGCTGTCCATTTTATGGTTTGTCCCTCAGCCAGCCCATCACTAATTTTTGCACCGTGAATGAA